>NC_134608.1:58320310-58342581 GCF_046129695.1 Lonchura striata | reverse complement strand
GCCCACCTGAGTCCCTTTGGGTCTTTGTAATATCCGTTCCGGAGGAAGTCTATGCCTAGGATACACGGAGCATCTGGGCCAGTCACTATAGGATGTTTCTTCCACTCCTTCCCAGTCAGGCTCATCTCGGCTTCCACCAGAGTTAATTGTTGTGATCCCCCTGTCACACCAGCAATGGAGACAGGCTCTGCCCCCGCATGTCCCGATGGTATCAGAGTACACTGTGCACCAGTATCAACTAAAGCATCATATCTTTGTGGCTCTGATGTGCCAGGCCATCGGATCCACACTGTCTAGAAGATCCGGTTTTCCCGTGCCTCTCCCTGGCTAGAGACAGGGCCCCTCTAACACTGGTTATTATTCCTTTCCTGGGCATACATATTAGAGATCCCTTCAAGGGGGTCTGACAGATCGTACCCACAAGCTTGGTCACGGGAGGTTGAGGCTACCTTCACTTTGGTGGAACTCCCCCGGTTAGAGTTTCCCTCCTTAAGTTGACGGACCCGTGCTGCCAGGACAGAAGTGGGTTTCCCATCCCACCTCCCCATGTCTTCCCCATGGTCACGCAGGAAGAACCACAGATTAGCCCTTGGGGTGTACCCTCTCTCTCTAGCTGGGGATTGTTGGGCGCTGATTCTGGGGCCTGTGACTCTCACGGGTGCTGTATTAACCTTCCTTATCTCCTCCCTCATCTCCTCTTTAAACTCCTTAATCACAGCTGAGATATGAGTCTGCATTGGGCCATTAATCATACTCTCATAATTCCTAAGTTTGTTGGCAACAGAACTTATTGTCTCTTGGTGAGCGTCAGCATTGATTGTTGCAATGAAGGTGGTGTATTGAGATGGCCCAAGATTTGCTAGACTCCACAGCATTTGTCCTGTACACCTGACCTTGTCGGGGTCATTATTGTGTCGTCCATCCCTCCCAAAGAGTACCTCCAATACTGCCACTTCCCTCAGCTGTTGGATCCCTTCCTCGAGGGTCTTCCAGCGCATTCTATGATGGTGCTCTTGCATTCTCTCCCTGTGGACAAACCTCTCCCTGACACTCATTAAGAGCCGCTCCCAGAGAGAAAGGGACCCTGGCTCCCTTACAAAAACCTGATTTATACCCGAGTCCTGGGTCAAGGGTCCCAAGTTCCTTGCTTCCCCACCGTCCAGCTGTACGCCTGTACCCATAAGATCCCAAACCCGGAGTAACCAAGTAGCATAAGCCTCACACCCTCATCTCACAATGTCTTTATGCAGATTACAAACATTTTCGTACGTCAGGGACTCGGTGATGATAGCAATCTCTGGCTCCCCTGTGGTTTGTGAGGTTCCTCCATTCCTGTCCCTATCTGCAGGGTGCTCTGCTTTCACCTTAGACTTCCTTGTTTCTACCGGGGCAAGTGCTGCTGGCTGTGACTGCCTTTGTGGTTCAGCTGGAACCTGGACAGTTGTAACATTTGTGGGTTCCACAGCTGTACTATTAGACTGTCCCTCCTCAAGGCAAAGGGCCGGTTTCTCACCAGCTGGGGAAATGCACTCCTTCAGCATCTCTCGTATCTCCTTAACCAGAACCCTCACCCAATCTGGGTGGTTCATTTCTGAGGTGGGCTGTGGGGCAGGGTCAGGCTCTGGAGCAGCAGCATCTCGAGTCTCTGGGGCAGTGTCAGGTTCTGCAGGAGCATCCCTAGCCTCTGGTGTAGGTGTGAGGGTAGTTATCCAGGTTAATCTTCCCTTATCTCTGAGTGCTAAATATAACAGGCCTATCAGCAACACCACCCATTGTATGGTATCATTAGCACTTAGAGAGGATCTTAACCCTTTGAGCAGACCCAAAAAGATGGTTAAAAGGTTGGGAGAAAGTTTTCCCAGGTGCTATTTCCTCGCAGTAGGTACCGTTATTAAAGTAACCCCAAAAACATACAGTTAGTGTGTGATAGCTATGAATCCATGTACCTGCCTTCCAGAGGAAATTAAAGATCCATGAATTCCTCACCCAATTAACCCAGAAGCCAAACTTGATAACAGACACAGTAGCCTTAGTTATAGGACCCATTTTTAGATAAGGGTCTGCAAATGGGAAAAGTATAGCTACGGTCACATGCCACCCAAACCAAGGTTAACTAGACCACATGGTGATGCTGAAGATGTTTCTACACACAACAAAAAACCAAATTACTTAAGAACTGTTAATCCTTTTTCCCTCTCAATGCCCTCGAGCCTCACGTTGATGTGCCAAAATCTGTCTTGGTTTGACAAGACAGGAGTCTGCGAAGGAGGGCTAAAGCCTCCTGTGCAATGGAGAAGGTAAACCCCCTCCCTCCGAATTACTAGGAGTTTTAAATTAAAAGGCTCTCAGGCAAAGATATGGGAATGGGAGTAACAATTCTTTACTAGGAGAAAACTAGATAACAATTTAAAAAGGCAAATGCAATTGGTACAAACAAAACTATTGAAAAAAAACTCCACAACCTGAGGATTCGGGGTGTTGGTAGCAGTCCGGTTGGGATGATTGCTCCTCTTGCAGTGGCTGATGAATTGCAGCTGAAGTGGTGATCTTTAGAAGGGTATAGTTTTCTCTGAAGATCTGGTGGCAGTTGGGCCAGTCTTCCTCTGCGCCGGGGCCGCCTCCGAGCTCCGCCGCCGCCACCTCACCGCGCTCTAGCCGCTTGTCTGGGAATCCTGCTGAAGGAGCTGCTTCTCTGGGAATCCCGCCGAAGGAGCTGCTTCTCCGCGAAATCCCGCAAAGAGAGAGCGAGCTGCTTCTCTGGGAGTCCCGTAAAGAGAGAGAGAGCTGCTTCTCTGGGAAATCCCACAAAGAGAGAGCAACAGCTGCTTCTCTGGGAGTCCCGTAAAGAGAGAGAGAGAGCTGCTTCTCTGGGAAATCCCGCAAAGAGAGAGCTGCTCTGTCCCCCAAAAGGTACCCCTTTTATCCAATAAAAGAGTGCTTGGCTTCCCCCTCTGGGTGGAGCACCTCACAATGGGATGGTGTTACGTTACCAGCCCTGCATTGAATCAGTCAATGGCCCATTAACAGACCATTACCTCTTCGAGCAAACCATTGTTCTTGAGAGATAACAAACCTGCCCAACCTTCAACAGATGGCAAATAGAATACAAGCTTATCTTACAACCCAGAAAAAGAGCTGAGCAGCACATCCTGTGTAGGAGATGGTGCTGGTGTCCCAGAGGGAATTGTGCATGGCTTTGGGGACAGTGGATGGAGCCCAGGTCGCTGAGGGCCAGGTTGAGCAGGAAGAAGAACATGGGCGTGTGCAGGTGGTGGCCGCAGGCTACGGCGCTGATGATGAGGCCGTTGCCCAGGAGGGCAGCCAGGGAGATGCCCAGGAAGAGGCAGAAGTGCAGGAGCTGCAGCTGCCGCGTGTCTGCCAGTGCCAGCAGGAGGAAGTGGCTGATGGAGCTGCTGTTGGACATTTGCTGTGGCTGCACATGGGCACCTGTTCATGGAGAAAAGCACAGTGAAGTGTTAGAGGTAATACCTGTAACCAAAATCAAAGACATTTCCCAAAGCCCCTCCCCTGGTACACACATAGAAAGCCTTTTGTGTTCTACAGTTCTGGGCTTTTCTTCATAAACACCTTTATATCAGTCCTGGTGTTCCTGGAAATCAGAAACCCTCAGCATTTCTGCTGCACTCAGGGAGAACAGAATACGTTCTGTGTGGCAAAGTGATGAGAGGAGAGTGAGGGGAGATGCTCTCTCATTCTGACCTCTTTAGAATTTCTCTGGGCTTTAATTTTTCTCCGGGGAAGGATGATCAGTTTTCCACATTTTCCCTAAAAATCCCCCAGGTACAGCTGAGAGCAGATGGATCCACCACAGCCCAGCTCCACATTTGCAGCCAAGGACTCACATTGCTCGTTTCACCAACACAGCAGCATTCTCAGTCTCAGAACCCCCCTGCCTTTTCCCATCAATCTTATAACTTAGCAATGCTCTAGGACATGTTTCCATCCTGGATTGGAGCTCCCAGCTTGGACTGAAATCCCAGGGAGACTTCCAAGTGTCCTTCTGATGGCACTGGATGAAGGAAGATGCAGCTCCTTCCCTGGCTGCACTGCCAGCATTGCCCAGAGCCGGGCACTGGGGACAGCTGTGTCACCCTGAGCCAGCTGTGCCACTGCCAGAGCCCCCAGTGCCGGGCAGCTGCTCCCAGCCCTGTGCTCTGCAGAGGGAACTGGGCCCGGGGCTGCAGAGCTGCCCCACGGCTCTGCTGCAGCTCTGCCTGCACAGGAGGGGCTGCACGCCTTGGAGCCCCGGCCCTGAGGGCAGAGGCTTGGCTGGGGCACAGGAGGGAGGGGGCTTGTGCAGAGGGAGGGGCTGCACTGGAGGGGATCCTCTGGACATCTCTAAACTCTCCCT
The DNA here is from genome assembly GCF_046129695.1 of Lonchura striata. NCBI lineage: Eukaryota > Metazoa > Chordata > Aves > Passeriformes > Estrildidae > Lonchura > Lonchura striata. The sequence continues at coordinate 58,338,209 of NC_134608.1, read as the reverse complement.
GCCTCAGCATTTCTGGGTTTTGTTCTCTCTTTTCCCCTGATCTTCTCTCTGCTTTCTGGATATTTTCCTCCTGCAGGTGTTTCCCTGTGCCCGATCTCTCCCTGCCAGCATTTCCAGACCCCAAATCTCTGTGCAATCTCCTTGTCCTGACAGAACCCTGCCTGTTTGCAGGGCACTGGCTGGGGCAGGTTCTGTTTGCAGCTTGGAGAAAGGACAGCTCAGACTGAGTCTGATGGCTTCAGCCAAGGTGATGCTGCTGCTGTCCATGGGCAGAGTGGTTGAAAGCACATTAGGGATCTCTTGTGAATCTATTGATCACTAAAATAACAGTTCTAATGTCTCATGCACTTGTCAAAATTCGTAATCAATCTTTAATATTTATCTCCCCTCCCTGCCATACTTCAAAAGTAGGAAACTGAATAAAAAGTCTCTGGAAATACCATTTTTATAAAATCCTTGTCTTGGAAATATTCTATGACTGATCAGAAGCCCTCAGCATTTCAGAGCTTCATGAGCATTTCACCTCCTCTGCACCAGAAATACTCAGAGTTGTACTCACTGTGTCTGTGGGCATTGGGATGTTCCAGCTTTAGGAGATCTCTCCAGGAGCTGCAGCTGCATTGTCCTGCAGCCAGAGGTTCCTGTGCCAAGGGCTGGCAGTGATTCTGCCCCAGGCACTTGTCAGCCCCTTCTCAGCCCTGACTGATTGAAGCTCTCTGTGCCTCTGTGCTGTGCCCGGGCTGGCTGCAGGCAGTGGCCCAGCCCTGCTGGGCTGGGAGAAGAGCTGCTCAGCAAGAGAAATGTGCTTTTGAAGCTCTGCTTGCTTACCAGGATCACCCTCTGTGCCAGGAGCCTGGCCCAGCTCAGCAGCACAGACACAGCACAAGGACTTTAATGATCCTCTCAGGGGCTGCTGTTGTTTTCATTAGTCTCAGTCCCAGAGAGTGTGCTCAAAAAACTTCTCAAGAACTCAAAGTGCGATTGAAACACTGAAGTTTCTTGGACTTTTAATGGGTCCCACTGAGGGAAACGACTGAGAAAGTGTCCCCAAGTAGAGCATAATGCTGGAGCAGAGATGACAGCAAGGGACAAGCAAGTGGAAGGTGTCTCTGGTGCTGAGCAAACATGGATGTGTTTCAGGAATGCAAAGGGCCCAGGCCTGAGCCCCGGCCCCTGACAAGGCAGATCCTGTCCCTCCCTCATTGCTCAGGGCTCTTCCCGGGATGGGCACTGGCATGTGGGGATGTGCAGTACCAAGGGCAGGACCATGGGGCGGCCCCTGCCAGGCTGCTGAGCAGGGACAAGGAGGCACTGAGGCCCCAGGGCTGCAAGGGTCACTTGTCCCCTCGTGGCCTCAGGCCCAGGGCCAGCAGCCATGGCCAAAGGGCTGCACAGGTTGGCTCTGTCAGGGCCTTGCAGCTGCTGCACATCCCTGAGCCCTCTGCAGCCCAGGCTGTCCCATGGTGTCCCTGCCCTGCGCCTCTGTCCCTGCAGGCTGTCGTCACCCCCGGCTGCCCCACCTCGCTGGCCCTTCCTTTGCTGGCAGCTCTGCCTCCTGCTGCCCCTGCCTGGCCACACAAAGCCTTGGGCTGCTCCAGGCTCCTGCTGGGGACGTGCTTCACCACAGCCGTGCCCTGGGAGGGAAATTCCTCTCCTCCTGTGTCCAGTCTGGACTTCCCAGCTGCATTTGGGGCATAATTTCTCTCCCTGACTTATTCCCACTATGGAGAAAAGCTCCACCATTTTGGAATCCACCCTTCAAGCCCTGCCAGGCCACTCCTGATCTGTCCTCAGTCTCTTCACAACTGAGCCCAGGCACATCAGCCTCCATACATGGGTTATGTTCTTGAGGCCTGCAAAACCCAGCTCGGGAGATCTCTGGGCCCTCTCCAAGGTGTTTGCAGAGGAAAACATTCTGCTCATATCACCAGAGGCCAAGGCCAGGCAGAACTGTCTGTCCTGGCAGCTTTTGTCTGGGAGCAATCCTAGGATAGATGGAATTTTGGCGGCCACATTCCAGTTCCTGCCATGGCCCCTGGACAAGAGGGTCAGTTCTTTTCTGCAGGAAGAAAGGAACAGAGCCCCAGTGCTTCTGAATCAACTGAGATGTGACCATCAGAGGCCAAGGCCAGCCAGAGCTGGCAGGTTTTTTTCTGGCAGATGCCCTTGCATACAGGAAATTTTTGAGGGGAAGTACCAATTTTGTCCATGGGTGTCAAAAAAGAGGGACAGTTCTTTTCCATAGCAAGGAAAGCACAGAGCCCCAGTGGGTCATGGACAGATGAGAGGCAGCCCTTGACATTCCAAGATCAACCAGACCGTCAGGTGGCCCCTGGGAGGCCAAGCCTGCCAGACCTGTTCCCTGTTCCACTCATTCCATGGAGCCCCACAGTGTCCCAATGGTCCCTTCCTTCCAGGAGGCCCTGAGGTGTCACAATGCTCCCTTGGTGACACCAGGCTCTGAAGGGTCGGAATGGTCTCCATGGTTCCACAAGGCCCCACAGAGTCATGGTGTTCTCTGGGTTCCATGGAGCCCCGCGGTGTCACCATGGCCCCAGAGTGTCACAATGGACTCCATGGTTCCACCAGGTCCTCACTGTGCCACCATGGTCTCCACAGGAAGGGAACAACCCAGCCCCAGTGTTCCAGGGGCAGATGAGCCACAGCCACCAGAGGCCAAGGGCAGCCAGATCAGATGGTGCTGGCAGATTTTGTCCTTGGATATAGGGAATTTTAGAGGTGGAATCCCAGTTTCAGACCTGGCTGCCTGGAGGAGGACGGTTCTTTTCCATAGGAAGGCAAGGACGGAACACCGGTGTTTCAGGGGCAGATGAAAGGTGACCATCAGAGGCCAAGGGCAGCCAGACCTCTCTGTTGTGGTATTTTTTTGTCTGAAAGCAACCCTTGCATATAGGGAATTTGGGAGGTGGAACCCCAGTTTTGGCCATTTCTGCATTGTTAAGAAGGACGGTTCTTTTCCATAGGAAGGAAAGCCCAGAGCCCCAGTGTTGCAGGGGCAGAAGCAGAGAGAGAAGGCTCCTGGGAGGCCGAGCCATCCAGACCTGTTTGTCCCGGCAGCTTTTGTCACTGAGAAATCCTTGGACCTAGGGAATTCTGGAGGAGGATTCCAAACTTTGGCCATGGGCATCTGGTCAAGATGGATGGTTTTTCCCATAGGAAAGAAAAGCGTGGAGCCCAGGTGTTTTGGAAGAAGATGAGAGGTGGTCACCATAGGCCAAGAGAGCCAGACCTGTCTCTCCTGGCACCTTTCATCTGGGGAAAATCCTTGGATATTCAGAATTTTGAAGGTAGAATCTCAGTTCTGGCCATGGGCACCTGGGCAGGAAGAAGAGTTCTTTTCATCAGAAAGGAAAGCACAAAGCCCCAGTGTTTCAAAGGCAGATAAGAATCAGCTCTTTGGAAACCAAGGCCAGCCAGACTTGTCTCTCCTGGAAGCTTTCACCTAAGAGAAATCCCTGGATATAGGGAATCCTGGAGGCGGATTCCAAACTTTGGCCATGGGTGCCTGGATATGAAAAGTGCTTTTTTTCCATAAGAAAGAAAAGCACAGTGTCCCAGCGTTTCACAGGCAGATGAGAGGTGGCCCCTGGGTGGCCAAGCCAGCCAGGTCTGTCTGTCCTGGCAGATTTCATCTGGGAACAATCTTTGCATAGAAGCAAACTAAGAAGAGGAATCCAAATTTTGGCCATGGGCACCTGGAAGAGAAGGACAGTTCTTTCCACAGGAAGAAGAGCACCGAGCCCTAGTGCTCCAGGGGCAGATGAGCAGCAGCCCTGGACATGCCAAGGTCAGCTGGACCTGTCAGGTGGCCCCCAGGTGGCCCAGCCAGCCAGGCCTTGATGCCTTGAGAGGCCACCTGGAGCAGAGGCTGGACAGTGTTACAGGAGTAAAGTGGGGATTTATTAGAAAGGCCTTCAAAGGATTCACCTGGGCAGCACAAGGGCCTGGCTGAGGGTACATCCAGGATGGACGCCAGGTCACGCATTTTCACACTTTTGTAAGATTTGGTTCATTTCCATATTGAGGTTAATTGTCCAATTACACCTTCAGATTATGCAGCCCCACCCTCCCAGTCTGCTCTCCTCAATTTGCTGTTGTTTTCACTTTTTGGGCCCAAAGCTACAGCGGTGTCTTTGGTTCTCGGGCAGGAAAAGGATTGTTTTGTCTGACTACACTGTAAGAAAACTTGCTGACACTCTGCATGAAGTTTAGAGTTACAGATACAGGACAGAATTGGGAAAATATGGAAGCTAAAACTTAAGGCATCAGCCTGTCCCATGTTCCCTTGGTTCCATGGGGACCCACAGTGTCACAATGGCTCCTCTGTGACACTCTGGGCTGCACAGTGTCACCCTGGGCCCTTGGATCCATGGGAGCTTCCCAATGGTCCCCTCTGATTCCACGAGGTCCCCAAAGTGTCACAACTGACCCATGGCTCCATGAGGTTCCCCAGTGTCACCAGGGTGTCCTTGGACCTGCCTTGTCACAACTGACCCATGGCTCCATGAGGCTCCATGAGGTTCCCCAGTGTCACTGTGGTCGCTGTCAGAGGCTGGATGAGATCAATGTCCCCAGACACCTTGGGCTGAGCTGTCAATCAGTCACACAGATGGGACAGCGCTCACCCAGCTCTGAACACCTGAGATATCAGAAGTCCCAACTGGGGGGAGGCCCACGAAGGCCCAGGGGCTTAAAACCAAGGAGCACAATGTCAGCCTCTCTTATGGACTCTGCCTTCTCCTGGGGTTTGTGTCTCGCCAGCACTGGAGCCCCAGAGCTGGGAGCCACATGTGTGTCTTTCTGTGGAGCTTCTGTCTTCCTGTCTCTCTCTCTCTTTCCTCCCCTTCTAATGCTCTTTATATGGAACATTTGTGGGTACCTGAACAACTTCAGTGTTTAGGGCTTCCAGGCTAAATGGGCTGACGGAATGAAGTTACAGCTGTGACAAGTGATTTAAGTTGGATTGGATTTGTATTAAACACTTTTCCAAAGTTTCTTGTTCTTTTGTACTTTGCCAGTAATATTTTGGTGGTCCCGAATGGGCGCTGAGGGCACTTGGGGGTCCCGGAGGGTCTGGGGGACACTGATGGGACATATGGGGGCGGTACCGGGGTTCTGTGGAGCGCGGGGCATGACGGGCGTTGTAGTCCCGGCTTTACTGGGGCTCTATGGGGCCGCAGAGCATGACGGGAGTTGTAGGCAAAAGAAAAGATGGCGCAGACTCCAGGCACCGCTCCCAAAGCCATGATTCCTGACGCTGATTGGTTGGAGCCGTGATAGGCGGGAGCCTCGGCCAATGGGAGGCAGTGGAGGCGGGAACAGCCCATTCAACCCCTCCAGTCCCTCCCAGTACAGCCCAGTCCCTCCCAATATACCTGAGTTCATTCCCAGACCCTCTCAGTCCCCCCAGTGCCATCCATATCCCGCTCCAGTGTCCCCCAGCCTTCCCCACAGCGTTCCCGCCCATTGCGGGGCAGCGGCGCAGATGGAATGTCCTGCGGCCCTCCTCCTGTCCAAGCAGAGCACAAATTCCAGCTCGGAAGGCTTCCCCAGAGCGGGCTCCGGCACCTGTCTCAGCCCGAGTGTCCCTGCAGAGGAACAGGGCATTTTTCAGGCACTTCCACAAGCTCAGGGTTCCCATTTCATGGGGAATCTGGGATGAAAATGGCCTTTTTCAGAAAGACAAATGCAGAGGAGATGGATTAGAAATTATTTGGAAAAAGTGACCCTTCTTCCAGACAAAGTTCACCAAGTCATTGCCTGCATTTCTCCTTTTCAGGTTCTTACAGTCATCTCCTGAAAGGTCCAGATTGTTCTGGTGCTTTTCATGAACTAATTGAACTCTTGATATATATCAGTGCATGAGATGTGGAAGCTTCTAAACTGAACACAGAAACAAACTCCCTCTGTCAGCCCATTTCCATCTTCTACATCACTTTCAGCTGTCCATGGGGATGTTGGAATTATTATCACACAGCTCTCCATTTCTGGCTGCAGGCTCTGGAGATTCTTTCTCTGCATTCAGTCAGGCTTGCATTCCCTGACAATTCCTGGTAGCCCATCATGGTTTCTTAGGGTAGAACAATAACAGTGAAAATCTCACCAATGGCCCAACTGCCCAGCCCACAAGATAAAGAAAGAACAAATTGTAAAGTTCTTCAACTATTTGTCCCACTTTTCTGCAAGAGTCAAGCTGCACACATGGTGTGGAAAGGCAAAGAAAAGCTGCAGCTGGTGGCACATCTTGTGACAAAAGCTGCTCAAAGCTTCCTCGTCTTCCAGCAAAGGTTCTTGGAAAACTGAAACAGCTTTTAAGAAATGAAATGAAAATGGAAAGAAACAATCCAAGATGTATTTCTCTGTTTATTTTTATGCTACCCTTTTCTATCTTTCACTACTTCTCCTTCCCACTAATTGCAAGTGGATCTCACTTTTATGATCCAAGACGTGGCAAGTTTTAGACAGTGTAAAATACCATGAGCTACACACAGTTTGCCTTCCCCTGTTTTGTTTTGTTTTTTGGTGTTTTCTTTTTGGAGATCAGTGCTGGGGACTAAGTGCAGTTCTTGGGTCAGGTACAAATTCAGCATTGAGGGAATGTGCTCCAAGAGTGTTTGACCCTCAGCAGGGACAATGCACAGCAGTGACCGAGGGGATTCCTGTGCCCCTGGGCAGGAGTCCAGGCTCTGGGTCTGGGCTGGACACGGCAAAGTTCCCGTCTTTGCACAGGCACAGGGGCTGCCCCGGGGAGCGCGGGGCTGGGCACGGGGGCGAGCGGGCAGCGGACACACGGACACGGGACACACGGACACAGGGACACATGGATATGGACACACGGACACGGGGACACACGGACACTCGACACACGGACACGGGGACACATGGACACGGGGACACACGGACACGGGACAGATGGATACAGGGACACACAGACACGGGGACACATGGAAACGGGGACACACGGACATGGAATTTCAGCTGCAGCGGCTGCAGTGGCAGCAAAAGCAGCGAAAGCAGCGAAAGCAACCAGCACTAGGGTGAGCTGGTGAGTGAGCCGGGCCAGCGGCAGAAGCCGGGCCATGCCGGGCGGGGCTGAGCCAGGGCCCGGCAGGGTGGGAGCTGCCAGGACGCCTGGAGGGAGAGCGGGCGTGGGGCCAGCGCAGGGCGCAGAGCATCCCGGGCTGGCCGAGGGGTTCCCGACCCCCGGCACGGCATCAGCCCCACTGACGGCATCGTGCTCCTCCCGCAGCCCCACGGCACCAGCGCAGCCCTGGAGATCGTGCTGCTGGACAAGGTCTCCTCTGGCTGTGCTGGTGTCATTCAGCTCCTGCAGTGGCTTCAGCTCCCTGACAGCTTTGTGCTGGTGCTGGGGCATCCGGAGAGGTGCCAGGACCTGTCGGGTTTCCTGGCGGAGCGGGGGTTCCTGCCGGAGGAGGAGGCGCGGGGGCTGCTCCTCCAGGTGCTGGAGGCTGCAGCATCCCCCTGATGAACTGTGTCTGTGTTCCACAGGAACCCTGTCCTACAGCCCACCAGAGGGGATCCACCAGCAACGCTACCACGGTGAGGCAGCGACGATCTGGTCCCTGGGCCTCCTGCTGCACCACCTGGTCATGGGGAAGCTCCCATTCAGGAGGGGCCAGGAGATATCTGGGGAAAGATCTTGTTCCCAGGACGGCTCTCTCAAGGTGGATCCTCATCTGTGGGCACAGGGGGAATACCAGTGCTGGGAGACAGCAGCAGCTCATGGGCATTCTGCTCTGGCAGCTGCTGAGGAGGTGGCACATGTCCTGCTCTCCTGCTCTCCTCCAAACAGAGAATCCATGGGGAAGTTTAGGCCCAGCTCTGGGCACACCCAGCATGGCCTGGGCATGGGAACAGGGGGCAACTTCTGCAACTGACTGGTGATTGCTGGTTTCTCTCCCCAGAGTGCCTGGATGTCATTAAGAGGTGTTTGTCCATGCAGCCCTTGAACAGGCCATCCTTAGAAGAGCTTTTCCGTGATCCTTGGGTGAAGGGAGTTCCTCTGCCCTAGAAGATGGGAGAGATCCACGTGCACAGTTGGATCCAGGGGCCTGGCAGGTAACAGCTGCACACATCGCTTGGCACTCAGTGGCAAAGACAACCAGACAGGATTTGTCCTGCCTGTAGCTCTGAGCAGGGGTCAGCAGAAGTGAAGACGCAGGTCATGGGCTGTAGCTGAGCTGGAGACCTGGTGTGGCAAGCACTGGGGCCCACCATCCCCCTGGTTTTGCTTGCCATGGTTCATGGATGCTGGGGCCCTGGGCAGAGCCCTGACAGCCTGGTCTGGCCCAGGGAAGGAGAAGGAGCCCCTGGAGAAGCTGTCCCAGGTGGGGCTGCTGCTGCTGGGGACAGCGAGGATGACGTCAAGGATGACAACCTCTTGCTCCACCTGGTCTCTGGCAGGCTGAAGATGGTGGACTTTGATTCTGACATCTCCTTGAAAGCCAGGTTCCACAGGGAATTTGCAGATCAGTCCACACGCAGGGGGATGCTCCCAGATTTCGGCATTGCTCAGCCTGACTGGGAACCAAAGGTTCCCCCTTTGCTGGGGCGGATGCAGCTGATCCTTCAGTCGGCTGCCAGGCTGCTTTTGGCAGGGCTGGGGGCATGGGCTGGGGTGGGTACGAAATGGGAGTGGGCTCCTGGCCCTGCCAACAGCCCCCAGCACCCACCGTGCCCCGGGCTGGGGCTGGGCTGGGGCAGCCAGCCTGACACAAACAAACCCCCATGGTGGGAGCAGAGGTGGGACTCCAGACCCTGTGCAGGGGCTGCTTTGCTTTGCAGGCAAGGAAGGACTTGGGCTGCTCCACTGCCCTTGTTTGCTTTGGGATCACCATGGGGGCAGTGCAGGGGAAGGGAGAAAGCCTGGGATTCCCTCACCCATGGTGGGTTTTTCCCTGGCATGCAGGGGTTGGGCCTTCCTTAGGGCCCTGACAGAGATAAGATTTTTGACCTTTTTTCTTGTTCCCCTTTTTCTCTGTAACCTATTTTCCATAATTTGATGTTTGTCTTTCTAGAGGAAGTGTTTCAGGTGGAGTCCAGTCTGGATCAGGAAGTGCTTGGGAGCAGCTGTGGTGTGGATGGGCTGTGCCCTTGGAGAAGGCTGAGGGCATCGTTTGGGAGCAGCTTTTCTTCCAGCGGGGGATGGCGTGAGGTGGGTCCTGTCTGCTGGGGATGGTGGGATCAGAGCTCTGGGGAGATGGCAGCGAGCACAGGAGCGTCCTGCTCTGGGCAGCTGCTGAGGGCTGGAGGTGCCGTGGCTGGCTGCAGGCTGGGCACATGTCCTGCCCTCCTGCTCTGCTCCCAAAGGCAGCAGTGATGGGCAGCTCTGGGCACAGCTCTGGCACGGCCAGCATGGCCTGGGCACCGCGGGCGGCTGGGACAAGGGGACAGGAGCCTTCAGCTGACGGGGCTTTCTGGTTTCTCTCCTTGCAGCCGGGCTCTGCGGGTGCTGAGGCTGCTCTGGGCTCTGCCAGGGCCCTGCTGGAGCTCAGCACCGGGCTGCAATCAGCCAAAGAAGAAATGGGGTGACCTGCAGCACAGACTGGCTTGAGCATTTCAGCAGCACAGCTCAAGTTTGCAGAGTGTACACCTCCAAGAGAAAACATGGCACCACCCAAAAAATAAGCTTGTTCAATAACTTCTGAAATTGAATCAATCTGGGATGACCCCAAATGACTTTTTGCAGCTTGCTCAAGCAGTAGCTCAGCACTTCTCTGACCAGTTCTCTCCCCCACCTGCCTTTTACTTCCCAACTGCTCCCTCTTTTCCCCCAGTGAGTTCCCAGCCCATTCCAGTCTCCATAACACTGTTGCCTTCCCTGGTGCCCCTCACCATGAGGAAGGCCGAGCCCCCAGGCTTAGGGATTCATCCTCTCACTGCTGAGGAGCAGCAATGTCTCAGAGGTCTGGTGGGATTTTAGTGTCATTGAGAGCTGCTCTCCAGCCCCCAGCTCTCCTCACTGCTGAGTTCCCGCTCCCTTTTCCTCGTCCTTGCAGCAGGATGAGCTCTGTGAATCTCCTGGAGCCTCCCCACTCTTCCCAGCCCACAAACCCACCTCGGTAAGGCTGAAGCTGCAGCTTCTCTGTCTCCCCTGGCACACCAGTGCAGTCCCCTGTGCAGGGAGCCCCAGCCCCAGAGCACAGCATTCAGCAGTGCAGTCGGGGCTGGAGCAGCTGCCCTGCAGCCCCACCTTGGCTCTTTGTGGCAGGGAATGCTCCCTGTTTGCAGCTGTCCCTGCAGGATGGCCCCAGGGCAGAGCCCAGCCGGGCTCCCACTGCAGCCCCTGAAGCTTGGGGCAGACAGTGGTCCCAGAGCTGAGGTTCACGGGGAGCTCCCGGAGCTGTGCCACGCACTCTGTTGCCGTGTCACCGTGCAGGCTGGCTTGTACGGGGTGAATGTACCAGCCCTGGTTTGACTGACAGGGGCCGGGCCCATCACATCTCTACCAAGGCTGCAGGCATTTCCTAGGCCAGAATCTGAAGGGGCACAGAGATCAGACCAGTGAAATCATCCAGACTGGGTTTTCAGAGGCCCTTTAGAAGGAAGGGCTTGAGAATAAATGTGCTCTGTTTGCCACACGAACATCAAGGTGAGTGGTCTCTTTGGCTCCAACCCACTTTCCTCCCCGAGCCAACGTTACCCACTCCCTCACACGTCCCCCCCGTGCCTTCCCACTGCCTTGTCCTGTCAGGACTCCCACAGCCCCTCATCCCTTCGTGGTCCCGTCCCCTCAGGGTCTCCCCAGCCCGGCCAACCTGCCCGGCAGCAGCGCCGGAGCCCCACAGGAGCTCCAGAGGAGCCCCACCAAGAGGCACCTGGGAGCCCTCAGCAATCCAGCCAGGAACACACGGGCAGGAGGACACGGATGGCGCTTCCTGCCTGGGACAGGGCTTGTGGCCGTCTTTTTGCTCAACGCCTCCTGTCAGAAGGTGCAAACTCTCCGTTCAGCCCACACAGCCCCAGCCCTGCCCTGCCAGCCCTTCCCCATCGTGCCCACGCGGTTTCTCTCTCGCTCAGCCGGGGCAGGCTCTCACTGACAGCCACAGAAACAGAAGGGATTGTCTTTTATTTCATTCTTTTCCTGCTTAATGCCCGCGTCTTGTACTTGCACATCAATCCCAGCTTCTCCCGAGGCTGCAGATCAAATCTTTCAGTGTCCGTGGGAGTTTCTGGTTTTCCCGTTCCCACGTCTCCCCTCTCCCTCTGTATTTAAAAAAAATAAAATTATTAATGGATTTTGTTAAGCATTTGTTGCATATATTAACATAAAGAAGGTGTTATCGTTATTATTATTATTATTATTATATAATTTAAATGTATAATTTTGTTATAAGATTTTAAAATTATGGTGTTAAATTTTATTTATTGTTATATTAGTTATTCTTATTTTTGATATTTCTTAAAGTTGTACACTTTTATAAGTAGATTTTATGTGATTAGATACATTTATAAATTTTATTAAAATTTTATATTTATGTTTGTGTGTTAATAAAAGAAAATTTATTGTTGTTTTTTTGTAAAACTGCATATTTAATATTTTATATTTGTTAGAAAGGTATTTAGTGTAAGGGATGTAGAATTAGATCGTTTATTTAGATAATATTTCAATTGATTTAATTATTTTAGTGTTGTTGAAGTAATAGGTGGTATAAAATGTGATCCTACCATTTTTAAGTTTCAAGGCTTAAAATTACTTTTATATTTTGATTACTATTGATGGATAAATGACTTTTTTGTTTTAAATTGGTAACTATTTTTCTATTAAGAGCTAATAATGTAAGGGCTTTTTAATTATATGGATTACTTGTAATGTTTTTTATTGGTATATTCAGTAAGTAGGTAAAGAATGGATTTTTTTGAGAAGCGCTAGATAAATACAAAGTATTTAAACTTGAAACTTTAGTTAAAGTTACTTAAATGTTTGTTTTAGGTTGGTTAATTGGTAAAGTGATATAATTAAAAGTAAATAAAGTAAATAGAGTAGAAGTATAATATTTGATAGAATTTTATACTTTGTAAGTTATTAAATAAGATGTTTATAATATTGATTTTTATATTTATAAAGAAACCTAAAGTTTCTATATTTTGGTGGGTGCAGTACAAGACATCAGGTGTATGTTGCAATTCTTGCGTAATCTACATTTGTATTTACATAGTGTAGTGTATCTTTGTATTTACATTGGTGTTTTATTTGTGGAGTGGCGAGTGTGTTTTTTGTGTGATCTGGTTTTATGTTCCTTATTGAAATTTACTTGGGTTTTTGTACTTGTTGAGATATAAGTAAACTTTATGTTTTGACATGAGAAATAAGTCTTGTTAAGTTTTGTTTTATAAAATTGTATAGAGACTGGCAAGATAATGGTATAGGTTGTTATAATTTTTCAGTTATAAGCATGAAGAAATATAAGAATAAAATAATGTACGTAGTAAAGAAGAAATTGACAATAATTAGGAATTACTTAGATAACATCTATAATTAGTAACATAGGTGAAATTATATCATTACTAGGTATTAAAAGATGGTACATTATTTTAGAGTTTTTAACAGTTGATAAATGTTAAATTAGTAGCAAGTTAAATAATTATGTGTGGATAATGATTTTTTAAGTTTAAAATAAAAATAAGTTTATTTGTTATATCGATAAAGTTAAATTGTTAAGTTAAAATTATTTGAATTTTATTTTTGACGTAGAAAATATTTGGGTTTCTTGTTAATTATTTTATTTAGGTAGAGTTAGGGTTAGGTTCTAGTTTAAATTTTAATTGGTGAATGTTACTTAATGTATTTTTATATAATGTTTCTAAAAATAGTAGTTAAGAGTAAAAATGTTAGGATTAAAGATGAATTACATTATTTAATAATTGGATTTTTTAGAAGTGTTTTTAGAATAGATTTGAGTATAGTAAACTTTTTTTTAAAGATTTCAAAGTGGTTATGGACAGGATTGTGAGTTTGGATTTGGATATTGAGAGTGTGAAGGTGGAGAAAATGTATGAGAGAGCGATTACTTAGTGTGAAACTTAGAAATAGAAATTCATGTTGTAGTTGGGTTTTATATTAAAGTGATTTTGTAATAATAACTGAGGAAAGTGATAAGATTAACAGTTTGGAGGAGGTTTTTAATGAAATATATTTTTTTTTAGTCTTGAAAAATATTTAAAACTGTGAGATAACATTAGGTTAAATTATAGAGTTAGTGTAGAGATTAGTTAGAGGGTTAACTTGTTTCAAGAGCTGTATAAGTAGAGAATAAAAAAGTAGGAATTAGAAATTTTATGTGTTTTTAGATCATTATATAAAGAGATAATAAAGTATATGAAAGTTGGTTGTAAATATTATAATAATATTTAATAAATATTGTTTATTATAAAAATTATTATATAATTAGTATATTAGTAGTAAGTGTTTGAAGAAGTTAGGATAACTTTAAAAATATATATTAAGGAAATAGAGTAAAATTCTTAAATAGCATGATATGAATAGTAATTGCTATTTTTTGGTGTTACTTATAAAAGATAAAAAGAGTAGAGATTGTAATGAAGAACAGAATTTTTGATGAAATTGATGACATAATACACTATATTTTTTTAACTTCTGAATAGGTATTTGTTAGTGTTTTCTTTTAGTTGTTGTAATTTGAGTAGTTTCATTTTTTTAAAAGAAAATTAACCGTATAGTTTAGAGAAGTGATTTTTAATAAAATTTAGGATAAGTTATATTACATAACATTTAAATTTAGACTGAATGAATTTTGATAGTAAGGAATAATGAACTTAATTTTAATAGATAAAAAGAAACTTAATGTATTTATTTAAATGTATTGACATTTAAGTTTGTTTGATTTTATTAACACTTAACATATTGAATGTTATTATTTATAAGTATTGAAGGTTTTGTAAGTCTTTTGGTTTTGGGGAAATTTTAGCTTGTTGAGTTGAGATTATTACTTATATCTTTACAGGGTGGTTTTATTTATTGGGAGATATGTTTCTTAGTCATAGATTTTTATTTATGTTACATTTCAAATGGTACTAATTTGTGTAGTGGGTTTTGTTAAATGTAGGATATCGATTGGATTGTTTTATATTTTTTGTGGGCTTGGACAAATGGTTTTTGTTTTTTAAGAGTTTTTGATTTAGAATTTGAAGAGTATTTGGCATTTGGAAGAAATAAAATCGGGGTTTTTTTGGATACAGTCGAGCTGTATTTTTAATGTTAGCAAGGACTAGTTTTGGTACGTTATTTTGATTTTTTTGTTTGCTTACGGGGAGGGTCTCCTGTTAGATGTGGAAGCCTGAGACTGGCACAAGGACTTGTTGTCTAATGCTTGATGAGTCTGTTTTATGGGGAGGAGGTGTTATTTTAAGTTTTATAAAATACACTGAGAATTAGTTAAAATCATGGAAGAAACATTATGGTAATTAAAGGGCGCTACGTTTAAAGAGCTATAAATCTTTTTAAATAGCTGCTTGACGTAAGGCGAGCTTAATCTCCTTTTTCTGCCCCAGAAAGCATCGGGCACGTCCGCATCAATGGCACCACCTCTGCCCACTGCTCCTGCTCCACCCGACCAAAAGCAAGAGCAAAAGTTGGTCGGGCTTTAAGAACTTGCAATAACTTTGAAGCAAAAGAAATCACGTTTGTCTCCCGCGCTTTTTCCTTTCGGGTGCCGCACTCACCTCTGCGGACACGCGCCGAGCTCTCGCTGCAGGAACCCGTCAGGCCTCGGTGGCTGTGAGTTCACGCTCCTCTCCCCGGGGAATTGAAAGAATTGCTGAGGAATCGCAGAAATGTTTTCTGGAGCCTTTCCCCTTCGGTGCCCCTGTGCTGTGTGGGACGAGGGCAGAGGAGCCTCGGGCTGGAAAGGGGCAGGAGAAAGGCAAAGGGACCCCCCGGTGTCCCCAGGGCACCGTGGGGAACACAACGGACACCGCGCGGGCACGGGGAGGTGAGGAGTGACAGTCTGGGCCAAAATCCCAGCTCACCCCAGGGAAATAAGTGAGGGACATTTTGGAGGGGAAAGCTGAGGTCACGAGTTCACCCAGCCCGGCCACGTTGTGTTTGCGCAAAGCGGCACCAGAGGTGAAGGTCAATCCTGAGCCAACCCTGCTCAACCTCTAAGTCCCAGAATAAATTCTACAAGCTGTCCACTGAGGGACTAAAAATACACAAAAGTTCCGAGAGCAAACCAGAAGGTTCCTGGCAATCCCGTTGCAGTGATGTCACAGCCTTTTTGACAGAGCTGTAAGATTTTTATTTCAATGCTGCGTTTCTCTGCTGGGATCATTCACTCCGTGGGCTGTGGGGATTTTTAGGGTTTGAACTCCCTCACGGTGGCCCTGACACTGCTCAAGAGCTGGAGGAAGAGCAGAGCCAGCGCTCCTGGCAGGGGCAGGGAGTTTTCCCCCACAGCAGATCCAGCAGCTGCCCTCCAGCCCGGCCAGGAGGGATCTGCTTTGGCTCCTGGCTGCTCCAGGTGACATTCCAACAGCCTCATCTCCCATCCAGCCCGGCCAGGAGGGATCTGCTTTGGCTCCTGGCTGCTCCAGGTGACATTCCAACAGCCTCATCTCCCATCCAGCCCGGCCAGGAGGGATCTGCTTTGGCTCCTGGCTGCTCCAGGTGACATTCCAGCAGCCTCATCTCCCATCCAGCCTGGCCAGGAGGGATCTGCTTTGGCTCCTGGCTGCTCCAATGACATTCCAGCAGCCTCATCTCCCATCCAGCCCGGCCAGGAGGGATCTGCTTTGGGCTCCTGCAGGGACAGAACATGTTCAGCTGCTCCAGGTGACATTCCAGCAGCCTCATCTCCCATCCCTGCTCCTGCCCCTCCTGCTCTCAGCTCCCTCCCCACCCGGAGCTTAGGCTCCAGTTGATGTTTTAAAGCAGGACAAGGCGGTGGCTGGATGCGCTCCCGGCCTGTGCTGAGGCAGAACATCTCTCCTGCAGAAGCTCAGCTCCTTTCAGAGCCTCGGCATGTCCTTTTTCCTCAGGAAAGGGATGCACATCCCTGCCTGCAGCACACCTCCAGTGGGACCCACCTGTGAGAGTTTTCCATCCCTTCTGCACCTCCAGCTGGCTCCCTGGAAATCTCCCAACATCATCGCACTCGAACCTCTGATTTCAAGGCATCTCCGAGGCTCTTGCTTGGTATTTAGTACCCATGAAGGAAGATTGCCTTGGCTGAAATGCTGCTGGTGAATGATGGCCTCAGGCTGGAAAAGAGGGAGGAGATTTGGGGTGGCTGGAACATACCTGGCAGCTGTGTGGGAGCTCGGGGAGGTCGGCAACAGGGATTGCTGTCAGAGCCCCTCTGCAAACGGCCCGTGCCTCCATTCCCAGGTAATGCCAGCCGTTCCCTGGGGTCCCTGTGGGCTGTCGGTGGCGTCTGTCCGGGCTGAAGCATCTCTGCGTGCCTGTGGGGAGCAGCCCCTGGCCGAGGAGCCGCGGGCAGCCTTTCAGCCGTGTCCGTGCCAGCGCTGTCCCGGTGCGCCGGTGCCCGTGCAGGGACGTGCGTTCGGCACGCTGCGAGCCACGGGCAGGGCACGGCAGCTCCCGCCCTGCAGAGCCAAGGACAGGAGGTGCTCTCTGCCCTTCGGGGGCTCCGGCGCCTCCAGCCCCGCACCGGGCACAGCCGGAGCGGGAGCAGCGGCCCCGGCGGAGCGGCTGCTCCCGGCCGCGGCGCCGCAGCCCCGCTCGTCCGGCGGGGCTCCCCCGGGGATGCGGACACGGGTCGGGGGAGGCGGGCGCTGCTGCTCGCAGGGGAGCGCGGTGGCCACGGGGCTACCGGGGCGGGGGGGCTCGGCATCCCGCGGGGGCTGCGGGGCGGCTCCGTGTCCGCCCGCGGGGCCGGAGGCGGCGCTGCGGGAGCGGCGGTGCCGATGGGGTCCCGGCCCCGACGCAGCCCCGGCTCCCCGCGGCCACAGCGAGAACGGGACCCGAGCCCCGGCGGGACCCGAGCCCCGGGCCGGCCGCAGCTGGAGCGGCGGCGCCCGTCCCGGAGCGGCTCCTCCCGGCCGCGGCGCTGCCGGTCCGGATCCCAGCCCGATCCCGCCTCGATCCGCCGGCCCCGGCACCCCCTCCCTGCCCGCCGAGGAAGGAGCAGCTCTGCCCGGCTCCCCCAGCAGACACCGGCGGGCCCAGGACCCAAATCCCGATCCCGATCTCAGCTGAGCGCCTCAGACGCCGCGCAGGCCGGGAGCTGCCCCGATCCGATCCCCGCACGGAGCTCCGAGCGCCGGTCCCGCCGCAGTCCGCCCGAGCATCCACACAGAACACGGGGCGGGCGCGGAGCCGCCGCCATTTACGGGCGGGGGGCGGGCCCGGGGGCGGGGCCAGCACAGGTGCGCGCACAGGTGCGCGGGGCCCCAGCGCGCCTGCGCGGGGCGGGGCCGCGGCTATTTAAACCGCGGGGCGAGCCCGGCGGAGCCATTTGGTGCTGGGCGCTCGGAGCGGGAGGTTGCGGCCGGTCGGGCTCTATATCTCTGTTTCTTTTGCTTTTCTTGCGCGTTTCTTTTCTTTTGTATTTCTTTTTCTCTATACCTCTCCTATCTACCCTCCTTTCCTCCCCTCCCCCACCCCCTACACCCTCCCCCCCCCCAAACCCCCCCCCTCCCTCTCCCCCCTAGCCCTCCCCTCCCTCCCTCCCGGGCGGGCCCCCCTACACCCCTTTCCTTGTCCTCCCTCTCTATTCCCCTACTCACCCCTACACTACCCTGTCCCTCCATCCTGTCCCTGTTCCTTCCCTCCCCAGCCGGGCTCCCCCGTGCCCCCTCTCCCTGCTCCCCCCACGCGCTCCCGGTTCCTCCTGCCGCCTTTCCGTGATACCTTTCTCCCCTCCACACATTCCGCCTC